>NW_018745246.1:0-33020 GCF_001683475.1 Chenopodium quinoa | reverse complement strand
TTCATTAGTTTCAATTAGCTTTAAAGAATGCATTTTAATTTCATTTGATTCAAAAAGCTTTGTTTGAATGTGTTTGACTTTCATTATATTCAATTAGCTTTGAATAATGCATTTGACTTTCATTTGATTTAAAAAGCATTGTTTGAATGTATTTGACTTTCATTTGGATCAATTTCCTTTGAAGTATGCATTTGACTTTCATTTGATTCAAAAAGCTTTGTTTGAATGTGTTTGACTTTCATTTGTTTCAATTAGCTTTGAAGAATGATTTTGACTTTCATTTGATTTATTAAGCTTTGTTTTGAATGTGTTTGACTTTCATTCGATTCAATTAGCTTTTAAGAATGCATTTGACTTTCATTTGATTCAAAAAGGTTTGTTTGAATGTGTTTGACTTTCATTTGATTCAATTAGCTTTGAAGAATGCATTTGAATTTCATTTTATTCAAAAAGCTTTGTATGAATGCGTTTGACTTTCATTAGTTCCAATTAGCTTTGAAGAATGCAATTGACTTTCATTGATTCATTAAGCTTTGTTTGAATGTGTTTGACTTTCATTCGATTCAATTAGCTTTTAAGACTGCATTTGACTTTCATTTGATTCAAAAAGGTTTGTATGAATGTATTTGACTTTCATTAGTTTCAATTAGCTTTGAAGAATGCATTTGACTTTCATTTGGTTCAAAAAGCTTTGTGTGAATGTGTTTGACTTTAATTTATTCTATTAGCATTGTTGAATGCATTTGCATTTCATTTGATTCAAAAGCTATATTGAATGTGTTTGACTTTCATTCAATTCAATTAGCTTTTAAGACTGCATTTGACTTTCATTTGATTCGAAAAGGTTTGTATGAATGTATTTGACTTTCATTAGTTTCAATTAGCTTTGAAGAATGCATTTGACTTTCATTTGGTTCAAAAAGCTTTGTGTGAATGTGTTTGACTTTCATTTGATTCAATTAGCTTTGAAAAATGCATTTAAATTTCAATTGATTAAAAAAGCTTTGTTTGAATGTGTTTGACTTTCATTCGATTCAATTAGCTTTTAAGAATGCAATTGACTTTCGTTTGATTCGAAAAGTTTCGTTTGAATGTGTTTGACTTTCATTTGATTCAATTACCTTTGAAGTATGCATTTGACTTTCATTTGATTCAAAAAGCTTTGTTTGAATGTGTTTCACTTTTATTTGGATCAATTAGCTTTGAAGAATTCATTTGAATTTCATTTGATTCAAAAAGCTTTTTTTGAATGTGTTTGACTTTCATTCGATTCAATTAGCTTTTAAGAATGCATTTGACTTTTATTTGATTCAAAAAGGTTTGTTTGAATGTGTTTGACTTTCATTTGATTCAATTTGCTTTGAAGAACGCATTTGAATTTCATTTTATTCAAAAATTTGTATGAATGCTTTTGACTTTCATTAGTTTCAATTAGCTTTGAAGAATGCATTTAACTTTCATTTGGTTCAAAAATCTTTGTTTGAATGTGTTTGACTTTCATTCGATTCAATTAGCTTTTAAGAATGCATTTGACTTTCATTTGATTCAAGAAGGTTTGTTTGAATGTGTTTGACTTTCATTATTTTCAATTAGCTTTGAAGAATGCATTCGATTTTCATTTAGTTCAAAAAACTTTGTTTGAATTTGTATGACTTTCATTTTATTCAATTAGCTTTAAAGAATGCATTTTAATTTCATTTGATTCAAAAAGCTTTGTTTGAATATATTTGACTTTCATTATATTCAATTAGCTTTGAATAATGCATTTGACTTTCATTTGATTTAAAAAGCATTGTTTGAATGTATTTGACTTTCATTTGGATCAATTACCTTTGAAGTATGCATTTGACTTTCATTTGATTCAAAAAGCTTTGTTTGAATGTGTTTGACTTTCATTTGTTTCAATTAGCTTTGAAGAATCCATTTGACTTTCATTTGATTAGAAAAGTTTTGTTTGAATGTGATTGACTTTCATTTGATTAAATTAGGTTTGAAGAATGCATTTTTACTTTCATTTGACTCAAAAAGCTTTGTTTGAATGTGTTTGATTTTCATTCGATCTAATTAGCTTTTAAGAATGCATTTGACTTTCATTTATTTCAAAAAGGTTTGTTTGAATGTGTTTGACTTTCATTAGTTTCAATTAGCTTTGAAAAATGCATTTGACTTTCAATTGGTTCAAAAAACTTTGTTTGAATGTGTTTGACTTTCATTTTATTCAATTAGCTTTAAAGAATGCATTTTAATTTCATTTGATTCAAAAAGCTTTGTTTGAATGTGTTTGACTTTCATTATATTCAATTAGCTTTGAAGAATGCATTTGACTTTCATTTGATTTAAAAAGCTTTGTTTGAATGTATTTGACTTTCATTTGGATCAATTAGCTTTGAAGAATGCATTGACTTTCATTTGATTCAAAAAGCTTTGTTTGAATGTGTTTGACTTTAATTTTATTCATATAGCTTTGAAGAATGATTTTGACTTTCATTTGATTCATTAAGCTTTGTTTTGAATGTGTTGACTTTCATTTTATTCAAAAAGCTTTGTATGAATGCGTTTGACTTTCATTAGTTTCAATTAGCTCTGAAGAATGCAATTGACTTTCATTTGATTCATTAAGCTTTGTTTGAATGTGTTTGACTTTCATTCGATTCAATTAGCTTTTAAGACTGCATTTGACTTCATTTGATTCAAAAAGGTTTGTATGAATGTATTTGACTTTCATTAGTTTCAATTAGCTTTGAAGAATGCATTTGACTTTCATTTGGTTCAAAAAGCTTTGTGTGAATGTGTTTGACTTTCATTTGATTCAATTAGCTTGAAAAATGCATTTAAATTTCAATTGATTCAAAAAGCTTTGTTTGAATGTGTTTGACTTTCATTCGATTCAATTAGCTTTTAAGAATGCAATTGACTTTCATTTGATTCGAAAAGTTTCGTTTGAATGTGTTTGACTTTCATTTTATTCAATTCCCTTTGAAGTATGCATTTGACTTTCATTTGATTCAAAAAGCTTTGTTTGAATGTGTTTGAATTTCATTTGGATCAATTAGCTTTGAAGAATTCATTTGAATTTCATTTGATTCTAAAAGCTTTGTTTGAATGTGTTTGACTTTCATTCTAATCAATTAGCTTTGAAGAATGCATTTGACTTTCATTTGATTCAAAAAGCTTTGTTTGAATTTGTTTGACTTTCATTTGGATCAATTAGCTTTGAAGAATGCATTTGACTTTTATTTGATTAATTAAGCTTTGTGTGAATGTGTTTGACTTTCATTTGATTAAATTAGCTTTTAAGAATGCATTTGACTTTCATTTGATAAGAAAAGTTTTGTTTGAATGTGATTGACTTTCATTTGATTAAATTAGTTTGAAGAATGCATTTTACTTTCATTTGACTCAAAAAGCTTTGTTTGAATGTGTTTGATTTTCATTCGATCTAATTAGCTTTTAAGAATGCATTTGACTTTCATTTATTTCAAAAAGTTTGTTTGAATGTGTTTGAGTTTCATTAGTTTCAATTAGCTTTGAAGAATGCATTTGATTTTTATTTGATTAAAAAAGGTTTGTTTGAATGTGTTTGACTTTCATTCGATTCAATTAGCTTTTAAGACTGCATTTGACTTTCATTTGATTCAAAAAGGTTTGTATGAATGTATTTGACTTTCATTAGTTTCAATTAGCTTTGAAGAATGCATTTGACTTTCATTTGGTTCAAAAATCTTTGTTTGTATTTGTATGACTTTCATTTGATTCAATTAGCTTTGAAAAATGCATTTAAATTTCAATTTGATTCAAAAAGCTTTGTTTCAATGTGTTTGACTTTCATTTGGATCAATTAGCTTTGAAGAATTCATTTGAATTTCATTTGATTCAAAAAGCTTTGTTTGAATGTGTTTGACTTTCATTTGATTCAATTACCTTTGAAGTATGCATTTGACTTTCATTTGATTCAAAAAGGTTTGTTTGAATGTGTTTGACTTTCATTTGATTCAATTAGCTTTGAAGAACACATTTGAATTTCATTTTATTCAAAAAGCTTTTTATGAATGCTTTTGACTTTCATTAGTTTCAATTAGCTTTGAAGAATGCATTTAACTTTCATTTGGTTCAAAAATCTTTGTTTGAATGTGTTTGACTTTCATTCGATTCAATTAGCTTTTAAAGAATGCATTTGACTTTCATTTGATTCAAGAAGGTTTGTTTGAATGTGTTTGACTTTCATTATTTTCAATTAGCTTTGAAGAATGCATTTGACTTTCATTTGGTTCAAAAAACTTTGTTTGAATTTGTATGACATTCATTTATTCAATTAGCTTTAAAGAATGCATTTTAATTTCATTTTATTAAAAGCTTTGTTTGAATGTGTTTGACTTTCATTATATTCAATTAGCTTTGAATAATGCATTTGACTTTCATTTGATTAAAAAGCATTGTTTAAATGTATTTGATTTTTATTTGGATCAATTACCTTTGAAGTATGCATTTGACTTTCATTTGATTCAAAAAGCTTTGTTTGAATGTGTTTGACTTTTATTTGTTTCAACTAGCTTTGAAGAATGCATTTGACTTTCATTTGATTAGAAAAGTTTTGTTTGAATGTGATTGACTTTCATTTGATTAAATTAGGTTTGAAGAATGCATTTTACTTTCATTTGACTCAAAAAGCTTTGTTTGAATGTGTTTGATTTTCATTCGATCTAATTAGCTTTCAAGAATGCATTTGACTTTCATTTATTTCAAAAAGGTTTGTTTGAATGTGTTTGACTTTCATTAGTTTCAATTAGCTTTGAAGAATGCATTTGACTTTCATTTGGTTCAAAAAACTTTGTTTGAATGTGTTTGACTTTCATTTTATTCAATTAGCTTTAAAGAATGCATTTTAATTTCATTTGATTCAAAAAGCTTTGTTTGAATGTGTTTGACTTTCATTATATTCAATTAGCTTTGAAGAATGCATTTGACTTTCATTTGATTTAAAAAGCTTTGTTTGAATGTATTTGACTTTCATTTGGATCAATTAGCTTTGAAGAATGCATTGACTTTCATTTGATTCAAAAAGCTTTGTTTGAATGTGTTTGACTTTAATTCTATTCATATAGCTTTGAAGAATGATTTTGACTTTCATTTGATCATTAAGCTTTGTTTTGAATGTGTTTGACTTTCATTCGATTCAATTAGCTTTTAAGAATGCATTTGACTTTCATTTGATTCAAAAAGGTTTGTTTGAATGTGTTTGACTTTCATTTGATTCAATTAGCTTTGAAGAATGCATTTGAATTTCATTTTATTCAAAAAGCTTTGTATGAATGCGTTTGACTTTCATTAGTTTCAATTAGCTTTGAAGAATGCAATTGACTTTCATTTGATTCATTAAGCTTTGTTTGAATGTGTTTGACTTTCATTCGATTCAATTAGCTTTTAACACTGCATTTGACTTTCATTTGATTCAAAAAGTTTGTATGAATGTATTTGACTTTCATTAGTTTCAATTAGCTTTGAAGAATGCATTTGACTTTCATTTGGTTCAAAAAGCTTTGTTGAATGTGTTTGACTTTCATTTGATTCAATTAGCTTTGAAAAATGCATTTAAATTTCAATTGATTCAAAAAGCTTTGTTTGAATGTTTGACTTTAATTGATTCAATTAGCTTTTAAGAATGCAATTGACTTTCATTTGATTCGAAAAGTTTCGTTTGAATGTGTTTGACTTTCATTTGATTCATTACCTTTGAATTATGCATTGACTTTCATTTGATTCAAAAAGCTTTGTTTGAATGTGTTTGACTTTCATTTGGATCAATTCTTTGAAGTATGCATTTGACTTTTTTGATTCAAAAAGCTTTGTTTGAATGTATTTGACTTTCATTTGTTTCAATTAGCTTTGAAGAATGCATTTGACTTTCATTTGATTAAAAAGTTTTGTTTGAATGTGATTGACTTTCATTTGATTAAATTAGGTTTGAAGAATGCATTTTACTTTCATTTGACTCAAAAAGCTTTGTTTGAATGTGTTTGATTTTCATTCGATCTAATTAGCTTTTAAGAATGCATTTGACTTTCATTTATTTCAAAAAGGTTGTTTGAATGTGTTTGACTTTCATTATTTCAATTAGCTTTGAAGAATGCATTTGACTTTCATTTGGTTCAAAAACTTTGTTTGAATGTGTTTGACTTTCATTTTATTCAATTAGCTTTAAAGAATGCATTTTAATTTCATTTGATTCAAAAAGCTTTGTTTGAATGTGTTTGACTTTTATTATATTCAATTAGCTTTGAAGAATGCATTTGACTTTCATTTGATTTAAAAAGCTTTGTTTGAATGTATTTGACTTTCATTTGGATCAATTAGCTTTGAAGAATGCATTGACTTTCATTTGATTCAAAAAGCTTTGTTTGAATGTGTTTGACTTTAATTCTATTCATATAGCTTTGAAGAATGATTTGACTTTCATTTGATTCATTAAGCTTTGTTTTGAATGTGTTTGACTTTCATTCGATTCAATTAGCTTTTAAGAATGCATTTGACTTTCATTTGATTCAAAAAGGTTTGTTTGAATGTATTTGACTTTCATTTGTTTCAATTAGCTTTGAAGAATGCATTTGACTTTCATTTGATTAAAAGTTTTGATTGAATGTGATTGACTTTCATTGATTAAATTAGCTTTGAAGAATGCATTACTTTCATTTGACTCAAAAAGCTTTGTTTGAATGTGTTTGATTTTCATTCGATCTAATTAGCTTTTAAGAATGCATTTGACTTTCATTTATTTCAAAAAGGTTTGTTTGAATGTGTTTGACTTTCATTAGTTTCAATTAGCTTTGAAGAATGCATTTGACTTTCATTTGGTTCAAAAAACTTTGTTTGAATGTGTTTGACTTTCATTTTATTCAATTAGCTTTAAAGAATGCATTTTAATTTCATTTGATTCAAAAAGCTTTGTTTGAATGTGTTTGACTTTCATTATATTCAATTAGCTTTGAAGAATGCATTTGACTTTCATTTGATTTAAAAAGCTTTGTTTGAATGTATTTGACTTTCATTTGGATCAATTAGCTTTGAAGAATGCATTGACTTTCATTTGATTCAAAAAGCTTTGTTTGAATGTGTTTGACTTTAATTCTATTCATATAGCTTTGAAGAATGATTTTGACTTTCATTTGATTCATTAAGCTTTGTTTTGAATGTGTTTGACTTTCATTCGATTCAATTAGCTTTTAAGAATGCATTTGACTTTCATTTGATTCAAAAAGGTTTGTTTGAATGTTTGACTTTCATTTGATTCAATTAGCTTTGAAGAATGCATTTGAATTTCATTTTATTCAAAAAGCTTTGTATGAATGCGTTTGACTTTCATTAGTTTCAATTAGCTTTGAAGAATGCAATTGACTTTCATTTGATTCATTAAGCTTTGTTTGAATGTGTTTGACTTTCATTCGATTCAATTAGCTTTTAAGACCATTTGACTTTCATTTGATTCAAAAAGGTTTGTATGAATGTATTTGACTTTCATTAGTTTTAATTAGCTTTGAAGAATGCATTTGACTTTCATTTGGTTCAAAAAACTTTGTGTGAATGTGTTTGACTTTCATTTGATTCAATTAGCTTTGAAAAAGCATTTAAATTTCAATTGATTCAAAAAGCTTTGTTTGAATGTGTTTGACTTTCATATTCAATTAGCTTTTAAGAATATAATTGACTTTCATTTGATTCGAAAAGTTTCGTTTGAATGTGTTTGACTTTCATTTATTCAATTACCTTTGAAGTATTTGACTTTCATTTGATTCAAAAAGCTTTGTTTGAATGTGTTTGACTTTCATTTGGATCAATTAGCTTTGAAGAATTCATTTGAATTTCATTTGATTCAAAAAGCTTTTTTGAATGTGTTTGACTTTCATTCTATTCAATTAGCTTTGAAGAATGCATTTGGCTTTCATTTGATTCAAAAAGCTTTGTTTGAATTTGTTTGACTTTCATTTTCAATAGCTTTAAAGAATGCATTTGACTTTTATTTGATTCATTAAGCTTTGTTTGAATGTGTTTGACTTTCATTCGATTTAATTAGCTTTTAAGAATGCATTTGACTTTCATTTGATTCAAAAGGTTTGTTTGAATGTGTTTGACTTTCATTTGATTTAATTAGCTTTGAAAAATGCATTTAAATTTCATTTGATTCAAAAAGCTTTGTTTGAATATGTTTGACTTTCATTCGATTCAATTAGCTTTAAGAATGCATTTGACTTTCATTTGATTCATTAAGCTTTGTTGAATGTGTTTGACTTTCATTTATTCAATTAGCTTTGAAGAATGCATTTGACTTTCATTTGATTTAAAAGCTTTGTTTGAATGTATTTGACTTTCATTTGGATCAATTAGCTTTGAAGAATGCATTTGACTTTCATTTGATTCAAAAAGCTTTGTTTGAATGTGTTTGACTTTAATTCTATTCATATAGCTTTGAAGAATGATTTTGACTTTCATTTGATTCATTAAGCTTTGTTTTGAATGTGTTTGACTTTCATTCGATTTAATTAGCTTTTAAGAATGCATTTGACTTTCATTTGATTCAAAAAGGTTTTTTGAATGTGTTTGACTTTCATTTGATTCAATTTGCTTTGAAGAATGCATTTGAATTTCATTTTATTCAAAAAGATTTGTATGAATGTTTGACTTTCATTAGTTTCAATTAGCTTTGAAGAATGCATTTAACTTTCATTTGGTTCAAAAATCTTTGTTTGAATGTGTTTGACTTTCATTCGATTCAATTAGCTTTTAAGAATGCATTTGACTTTCATTTGATTCAAAAGGTTTGTTTGAATGTGTTTGACTTTCATTATTTTCAATTAGCTTTGAAGAATGCATTTGACTTTCATTTGGTTCAAAAAGCTTTGTTGAATGTGTTTGACTTTAATTTATTCTATTAGCTTGAATGCATTTATTTCATTTGATTCAAAAGTTTGAATGTGTTTGACTTTCATTTTCAATTAGCTTTTTTGCATTTGACTTTCATTTGATTCAAAAGGTTTGTTGAATGTATTTGACTTTCATTTCAATTAGCTTTGAAGAATGCATTTGACTTTCATTTGGTTCAAAAAGCTTTGTGAATGTGTTTGACTTTCATTTGATTCAATTAGCTTTGAAGAATGCATTTGACTTTCATTTGATTCAAAAAGCTTTGTTTGAATGTGTTTGACTTTCATTTGTTTCAATTAGCTTTGAAGAATGATTTTGACTTTCATTTGATTTATTAAGCTTTGTTTTGAATGTGTTTGACTTTCATTCGATTCAATTAGCTTTTAAGAATGCATTTGACTTTCATTTGATTCAAAAGGTTTGTTTGAATGTGTTTGACTTTCATTTAATTCAATTAGCTTTGAAGAATGCATTTGAATTTCATTTATTCAAAAAGCTTTGTATGAATGCGTTTGACTTTCATTAGTTCAATTAGCTTTGAAGAATGCAATTGACTTTCAATTGATTCATTAAGCTTTGTTTGAATGTGTTTGACTTTCATTCGATTCAATTAGCTTTTAAGACTGCATTTGACTTTCATTTGATTCAAAAAGGTTTGTATGAATGTATTTGACTTTCATTAGTTTCAATTAGCTTTGAAGAATGCATTTGACTTTCATTTGGTTCAAAAAGCTTTGTGTGAATATGTTTGACTTTTTTATTCTATTAGCATTTTGAATGCATTTGCATTTCATTTGATTCAAAAGCTTGAATGTGTTTGACTTTCATTCAATTCAATTAGCTTTTAAGATGCATTTGACTTTCATTTGATTTTTGTTTGAATGTATTTGACTTTCATTAAATTAGCTTTGAAGAATGCATTTGACTTTCATTTGTTCAAAAAGCTTTGACTTTCATTTGATTCAATTAGCTTTGAAAAATGTTTCAATTGATTCAAAAGCTTTGTTTGAATGTTTTGACTTTCATTCAATTAGCTTTTAAGAATGCAATTGACTTTCGTTTGATTCGAAAATTTGAATGTGTTTCACTTTCATTTGATTCAATTATTTGAAGTATGCATTTGACTTTCATTTGATTCAAAAAGCTTTGTTTGAATGTGTTTGACTTTCATTTGGATCAATTAGCTTTGAAGAATTCATTTGAATTTCATTTGATTCAAAAAGCTTTTTTTGAATGTGTTTGACTTTCATTCGATTCAATTAGCTTTTAAGAATGCATTTGACTTTCATTTGATTCAAAAAGGTTTGTTTGAATGTGTTTGACTTTCATTTGATTCAATTTGCTTTGAAGAACGCATTTGAATTTCATTTTATTCAAAAAGTTTGTATGAATGTTTGACTTTCATTAGTTTCAATTAGCTTTGAAAAATGCATTTAACTTTCATTTGGTTCAAAAATCTTTGTTTGAATGTGTTTGACTTTCATTCGATTCAATTAGCTTTTAAGAATGCATTTGACTTTCATTTGATTCAAGAAGGTTTGTTTGAATGTGTTTGACTTTCATTATTTTCAATTAGCTTTGAAGAATGCATTTGACTTTCATTTGGTTCAAAAAACTTTGTTTGAATTTGTATGACTTTCATTTTATTCAATTAGCTTTAAAGAATGCATTTTAATTTCATTTGATTCAAAAAGCTTTGTTTGAATGTTTTGACTTTCATTATATTCAATTAGCTTTGAATAATGCATTTGACTTTCATTTGATTTAAAAAGCATTGTTTGAATGTATTTGACTTTCATTTGGATCAATTACCTTTGAAGTATGCATTTGACTTTCATTTGATTCAAAAAGCTTTGTTTGAATGTGTTTGACTTTCATTTGTTTCAATTAGCTTTGAAGAATGATTTTGACTTTCATTTGATTCATTAAGCTTTGTTTTGAATGTGTTTGACTTTCATTCGATTCAATTAGCTTTTAAGAATGCATTTGACTTTCATTTGATTCAAAAAGGTTTGTTTGAATGTGTTTGACTTTCATTTGATTCAATTAGCTTTGAAGAATGCATTTGAATTTCATTTTATTCAAAAAGCTTTGTATGAATGCGTTTGACTTTCATTAGTTTCAATTAGCTTTGAAGAATGCAATTGACTTTCATTTGATTCATTAAGCTTTGTTTGAATGTGTTTGACTTTCATTCGATTCAATTAGCTTTTAAGACTGCATTTGACTTTCATTTGATTCAAAAAGGTTTGTATGTGTTGACTTTCATTAGTTTCAATTAGCTTTAAAGAATGCATTTTAATTTCATTTGATTCAAAAAGCTTTGTTTGAATGTGTTTGACTTTCATTATATTCAATTAGCTTTGAATAATGCATTTGACTTTCATTTGATTTAAAAAGCATTGTTTGAATGTATTTAACTTTCATTTGGATCAATTTCCTTTGAAGTATGCATTTGACTTTCATTTGATTCAAAAAGCTTTGTTTGAATGTGTTTGACTTTCATTTGTTTCAATTAGCTTTGAAGAATGATTTTGACTTTCATTTGATTTATTAAGCTTTGTTTTGAATGTGTTTGACTTTCATTCGATTCAATTAGCTTTTAAGAATGCATTTGACTTTCATTTGATTCAAAAAGGTTTGTTTGAATGTGTTTGACTTTCATTTAATTCAATTAGCTTTGAAGAATGCATTTGAATTTCATTTTATTCAAAAAGCTTTGTATGAATGCGTTTGACTTTCATTAGTTCCAATTAGCTTTGAAGAATGCAATTGACTTTCATTGATTCATTAAGCTTTGTTTGAATGTGTTTGACTTTCATTCGATTCAATTAGCTTTTAAGACTGCATTTGACTTTCATTTGATTCAAAAAGGTTTGTATGAATGTATTTGACTTTCATTAGTTCAATTAGCTTTGAAGAATGCATTTGACTTTCATTTGGTTCAAAAAATGAATGTGTTTGACTTTATTTATTCTATTAGCATTGTTGAATGCATTTGCTTTCATTTATTCAAAAAGCTTTGAATGTGTTTGACTTTCATTCAATTCAATTAGCTTTTTAAGATGCATTTGACTTTCATTTGATTCAAAAGGTTTGTATGAATGTATTTGACTTTCATTAGTTTCAATTAGCTTTGAAGAATGCATTTGACTTTCATTTGGTTCAAAAAGCTTTGTTGAATGTGTTTGACTTTCATTTGATTCAATTAGCTTTGAAAAATGCATTTAAATTTCAATTGATTCAAAAAGCTTTGTTTGAATGTGTTTGACTTTCATTCGATTCAATTAGCTTTTAAGAATGCAATTGACTTTCGTTTGATTCAAAAGTTTGTTTGAATGTGTTTCTTTCATTTGATTCATTCATGCATTTGACTTTCATTTGATTCAAAAAGCTTTTTTGAATGTGTTTGACTTTCATTTTCAATTAGCTTTGAAGAATTCATTTGAATTTCATTTGATTCAAAAAGCTTTTTTGAATGTGTTTGACTTTCATTCGATTCAATTAGCTTTTAAGAATGCATTTGACTTTCATTTGATTCAAAAAGGTTTGTTTGAATGTGTTTGACTTTCATTTGATTCAATTTGCTTTGAAAACGCATTTGAATTTCATTTTATTCAAAAAATTTGTATGAATGCTTTTGACTTTCATTAGTTTCAATTAGCTTTGAAGAATGCATTTAACTTTCATTTGGTTCAAAAATCTTTGTTTGAATGTTTGACTTTCATTCGATTCAATTAGCTTTTTAAGAATGCATTTGACTTTCATTTGATTCAAAGGTTTGTTTGAATGTGTTTGACTTTCATTATTTTCAATTAGCTTTGAAGAATGCATTTGACTTTCATTTTGTTCAAAAAACTTTGTTTGAATTTGTTGACTTTCATTTTATTCAATTAGCTTTAAAGAATGCATTTTTTCATTTGATTCAAAAAGCTTTGTTTGAATGTGTTTGACTTTCATTATATTCAATTAGCTTTGTGCATTTGACTTTCATTTGATTTAAAAATGTTTGAATGTATTTGACTTTCTCAATTCTTTTTGATTTCATTTGATTCAAAAAGCTTTGTTTGAATGTGTTTGACTTTCATTTGTTTCAATTAGCTTTGAAGGATTTTTGACTTTCATTTGATTCATTAAGCTTTGTTTTGAATGTGTTTGACTTTCATTCGATTCAATTAGCTTTTAAGAATGCATTTGACTTTCATTTGATTCAAAAAGGTTTGTTTGAATGTGTTTGACTTTCATTTGATTCAATTAGCTTTGAAGAATGCATTTGAATTTCATTTTATTCAAAAAGCTTTGTATGAATGCGTTTGACTTTCATTAGTTTCAATTAGCTTTGAAGAATGCAATTGACTTTCATTTGATTCATTAAGCTTTGTTTGAATGTGTTTGACTTTCATTCGATTCAATTAGCTTTTAAGATGCATTGACTTTCATTTGATTCAAAAAGGTTTGTATGAATGTATTTGACTTTCATTAGTTTCAATTAGCTTTAAAGAATGCATTTTAATTTCATTTGATTCAAAAAGCTTTGTTTGAATGTGTTTGACTTTCATTATATTCAATTAGCTTTGAATAATGCATTTGACTTTCATTTGATTTAAAAAGCATTGTTTGAATGTATTTGACTTTCATTTGGATCAATTTCCTTTGAAGTATGCATTTGACTTTCATTTGATTCAAAAAGCTTTGTTTGAATTGACTTTCATTTGTTTCAATTAGCTTTGAAGAATGATTTTGACTTTCATTTGATTTATTAAGCTTTGTTTTGAATGTGTTTGACTTTCATTCGATTCAATTCTTTTAAGAATGCATTTGACTTTCATTTGATTCAAAAAGGTTTGTTTGAATGTGTTTGACTTTCATTTGATTCAATTAGCTTTGAAGAATGCATTTGAATTTCATTTTATTTAAAAAGCTTTGTATGAATGCGTTTGACTTTCATTAGTTCAATTAGCTTTGAAAGAATGCAATTGACTTTCAATTGATTCATTAAGCTTTGTTTGAATGTGTTTGACTTTCATTCGATTCAATTAGCTTTTAAGACTGCATTTGACTTTCATTTGATTCAAAAAGGTTTGTATGAATGTATTTGACTTTCATTAGTTTCAATTAGCTTTGAAGAATGCATTTGACTTTCATTTGGTTCAAAAAGCTTTGTTTGAATGTTTTGACTTTAATTTTATTCAATTAGCATTTTGAATGCATTTGCTTTCATTTGATTCAAAAGCTTTGTTTGAATGTGTTTGACTTTCATTCAATTCAATTAGCTTTTAAGATGCATTTGACTTTCATTTGATTCAAAAGGTTTGTATGAATGTTATTTGACTTTCATTTTTCAATTAGCTTTGAAGAATGCATTTGACTTTCATTTGTTCAAAAAGCTTTGTTGAATGTTTTACTTTCATTTGATCAATTAGCTTTGAAAAATGCATTTAATTTCAATTGATTCAAAAGCTTTGTTTGAATGTGTTTGACTTTCATTCGATTCAATTAGCTTTAAGAATGCAATTGAATTTCGTTTGATTCGAAAAATTTGACTTTCATTTGATTCAATTTTTGAAATTTGACTTTCATTTGATTCAAAAACTTTGTTTGAATGTGTTTGACTTTCATTTTCAATTAGCTTTGAAGAATGCATTTGACTTTCATTTGATTAATTTTGTTGAATGTGATTGACTTTCATTTGATTAAATTTTTGAAGAATGTCATTTGAAAAAGCTTTGTTTGAATGTTTGAATTCGATCAATTAGCTTTTAAGAATGCATTTGACTTTCATTATTTCAAAAGGTTTGTTTGAATGTGTTTGACTTTCATTAGTTTCAATTAGCTTTGAAAAATGCATTTGACTTTCAATTGTTCAAAAAACTTTGTTTGAATGTGTTTGACTTTCATTTTATTCAATTAGCTTTAAAGAATGCATTTTAATTTCATTTGATTCAAAAAGCTTTGTTTGAATGTGTTTGACTTTCATTATTCAATTAGCTTTGAAGAATGCATTTGACTTTCATTTGATTTAAAAAGCTTTGTTTGAATGTATTTGACTTTCATTTTCAATTAGCTTTGAAGAATGCATTTGACTTTCATTTGATCAAAAAGCTTGTTTGAATGTTTGATTCATAGCATGATTTTGACTTTCATTTGATTCATTAAGCTTTGTTTGAATGATTCGATTCAATTAGCTTTTAAGAATGCATTTGAAAAGGTTTGTTTGAATGTGTTTGACTTTCATTCGATTCAATTAGCTTTTAGAATGCATTTGACTTTCATTTGATTCAAAAATTGAATGTGTTTGACTTTCATTTGAGCTTTATTTGAATTTCATTTTATTCAAAAGCTTTGTTGAATGCTTTGACTTTCATTAGTTTAATTAGCTTTGAAGAATTCTTTCATTTGAATTAAGCTTTGTTTGAATGTGTTTGACTTTCATTCGATTCAATTAGCTTTTTGCATTGACTTTCATTTGATTTCTTGACTTTCATTAGTTTCAATTAGCTTTGAAGAATGCATTTTTCATTTTTCAAAAAGCTTTGTGAATGTTTGACTTTCATTTGAATTAGTTTGAATGCATTTCATTTCATTTGATTCAAAGTTTGAATGTGTTTGACTTTCATTCGATTCAATTAGCTTTTAAGATGCATTTGACTTTCATTGATTCAAAAGGTTTGTTTGAATGTTTGTTTCAATTAGCTTTGAAGAATGCATTTGACTTTCATTTGTTCAAAAAACTTTGTTTGAATTTGTATGCTTTCATTTTATTCAATTAGCTTTAAAGAATGCATTTTAATTTCATTTGATTCAAAAAGCTTTGTTTGAATGTGTTTACTTTCATTATATTCAATTAGCTTTGAATAATGCATTTGACTTTCATTTGATTTAAAAAGCATTGTTTGAATGTTTGACTTTCATTTGATTAATTAGAAGTATGCATTTGACTTTCATTTGATTCAAAAAGCTTTGAATGTGTTTGACTTTCATTTGTTTCAATTAGCTTTGAAGAATGCATTTGACTTTCATTTGATTAAAGTTTTGTTTGAATGTGATTGACTTCATTTGATTAAATTAGGTTTGAAGAATGCATTTTACTTTCATTTGACTCAAAAAGCTTTGTTTGAATGAGTTTGATTTTCATTCGATCTAATTAGCTTTTAAGAATGCATTTGACTTTCATTTATTTAAAAAGGTTTTTGAATGTGTTTGACTTTCATTAGTTTCAATTAGCTTTGAAGAATGCATTTGACTTTCATTTGGTTTAAAAAACTTTGTTTGAATGTGTTTGACTTTCATTTACTCAATTAGCTTTAAAAATGCATTTTAATTTCATTTGATTCAAAAAGCTTTGTTTGAATGTGTTTGACTTTCATTATATTCAATTAGCTTTGAAGAATGCATTTGACTTTCATTTGATTTAAAAAGCTTTTTGAATGTATTTGACTTTCATTTGGATCAATTAGCTTTGAAGAATGCATTGACTTTCATTTGATTCAAAAAGCTTTGTTTGAATGTGTTTGACTTTAATTCTATTCATATAGCTTTGAAGAATGATTTGACTTTCATTTGATTCAAAGCTTTGTTTGAATGTGTTTGACTTTCATTCGATTCAATTAGCTTTTAAGAATGCATTTGACTTTCATTTGATTCAAAAAATTTGTTTGAATGTGTTTGACTTTCATTTGATTCAATTTGCTTTGAAGAATGCATTTGACTTTCATTTGATTCATTAAGCTTTGTTTGAATGTGTTTGACTTCATTGATTCAATTAGCTTTTTGCATTTGACTTTCATTTGATTCAAAAAGGTTTGTATGAATGTATTTGACTTTCATTAAATTAGCTTTGAAGAATGCATTTGACTTTCATTTGGTTAAAAGCTTTGTTGAATTGTTTGACTTTCATTTGATTCTACTAGCATTGTTGAATGCATTTGCATTTCATTTGATTCAAAAGTTTGAATGTGTTTGACTTTCATTCGATTCAATTAGCTTTTAAGCATTTGACTTTCATTTGATTCGAAAAGTTTGTTTAAATGTGTTTGACTTTCATTTGATTCAATTACTTTGTGCATTGACTTTCATTTGATTCAAAAAGTTTGTTTGAATGTGTTTGACTTTCATTGGATCAATTAGCTTTGAAGAATGCATTTGACTTTCATTTGATTCATTAAGCTTTGTTTGAATGTGTTTGACTTTCATTCTATTCAATTAGCTTTGAAGAATGCATTTGACTTTGATTTGATTCAAAAAGCTTTGTTTGAATTTGTTGACTTTCATTTGATCAATTAGCTTTGAAGAATGCATTTGACTTTTATTTGCTTCATTAAGCTTTGTTTGAATGTGTTTGACTTTCATTCGATTTAATTAGCTTTTAAGAATGCATTTGACTTTCATTTGATTCAAGAAAGTTTGTTTGAATGTGTTTTACTTTCATTTTTCAATTAGCTTTGAAGAATGCATTTGACTTTCATTTGGTTCAAAAAACTTTGTTTGAATTTGTATGACTTTCATTTTATTCAATTAGCTTTAAGAATGCATTTTTAATTTCATTTATTCAAAAAGCTTTGTTTGAATGTGTTTGACTTTCATTATATTCAATTAGCTTTGAAGAATGCATTTGACTTTCATTTGATTTAAAAAGCTTTGGTTTGAATGTATTGACTTTCATTTGGATCAATTAGCTTTGAAGAATGCATTGACTATCATTTGATTCAAAAAGCTTTGTTTGAATGTGTTTGACTTTAATTCTATTCATATAGCTTTGAAGAATGATTTTTACTTTCATTTGATTCATTAAGCTTTGTTTTGAATGTGTTTGACTTTCATTCGATTCAATTAGCTTTTAAGAATGCATTTGACTTTCATTTGATTCAAAAAGGTTTGTTTGAATGTGTTTGACTTTCATTTGATTCAATTAGCTTTGAAGAATGCATTTGAATTTCATTTATTCAAAAAGCTTTGTTGAATGCGTTTGACTTTCATTAGTTTCAATTAGCTTTGAAGAATGTAATTGACTTTCATTTGATCATTAAGCTTTGTTTGAATGTGTTTGACTTTCATTCGATTCAATTAGCTTTTAAGATGCATTTGACTTTCATTTGATTCAAAAAGGTTTGTTGAATGTTTGTAGCTTTGAAGAATGATTTGACTTTCATTTGATTCAAAGCTTTGTTTGAATGTTTTGACTTTCATTCGATTCAATTAGCTTTTAAGAATGCATTTGACTTTCATTTGATTCAAAAAGTTTGTTTGAATGTGTTTAACTTTCATTTGATTCAATTAGCTTTGAAGAATGCATTTGATTTCATTTTATTCAAAAAGCTTTGTATGAATTTGACTTTCATTAGTTTCAATTAGCTTTGAAGAATGCAATTGACTTTCATTTGATTCATTAAGCTTTGTTTGAATGTGTTTGACTTTCATTCGATTCAATTAGCTTTTAAGACTGCATTTGACTTTCATTTGATTCAAAAAGGTTTGTATGAATGTATTTGACTTTCATTAGTTTCAATTAGCTTTGAAGAATGCATTTGACTTTCATTTGGTTCAAAAAGCTTTGTTGAATGTGTTTGACTTTCATTTGATTCTATTAGCTTGAATGCATTTGATTTCATTTGATTCAAAAGCTTGAATGTGTTTGACTTTCATTCGATTCAATTAGCTTTTAAGATGCATTTGACTTTCATTTGATTCGAAAAGTTTCGTTTGAATGTGTTTGAATTTCATTTGATTCAATTACTTTGAATGCATTGACTTTCATTTGATTCAAAAAGGTTTGTTTGAATGTTTTGACTTCATTTGATCAATTAGCTTTGAATGCATTTGACTTTCATTTGATTCATTAAGCTTTGTTTGAATGTGTTTGACTTTCATTCTATTCAATTAGCTTTGAAGAATGCATTTGACTTTCATTTGATTCAAAAAGCTTTGTTTGAATTGTTTGACTTTCATTTGGATCAATTAGCTTTGAAGAATGCATTTGACTTTTATTTGCATCATTAAGCTTTGTTTGAATGTTTTGACTTTTTCGATTTAATTAGCTTTAAGATGCATTTGACTTTCATTTGATTCAAAAAGTTTGTTTGAATGTTTTGACTTTCATTAGTTTCAATTAGCTTTGAAGAATGCATTTGACTTTCATTTGGTTCAAAAAGTTTGTGAATGTTTTGACTTTCATTCGATTCAATTAGCTTTTAAGAATGCAATTGATTTCATTTGATTCAAAAGTTTGTTTGAATGTGTTTGACTTTCATTTGATTCAATTATTTGGCATTTGACTTTTATTTGATTCATTAAGCTTTGTTTGAATGTGTTTGACTTTCATTCGATTTAATTAGCTTTTAAGAATGCATTTACTTTCATTTGATTCTGAATGTGTTTGACTTTCAATCAATTAGCTTTTTTTGATTTCATTGATTCAAGCTTTGTTTGAATGTGTTTGACTTTCATTTATTCAATTAGCTTTGAAGAATGCATTTGACTTTCATTTGATTCAAAAGCTTTGTTTGAATGTGTTTGACTTTAATTCTATTCAATAGCTTTGAAGAATGATTTTGACTTTCATTTGATTCAAAGCTTTTTTTGAATGTGTTTGACTTTCATTCGATTCAATTAGCTTTAAGAATGCATTTGACTTTCATTTGATTCAAAATTTGAATGTGTTTGACTTTCATTTGATTCAATTAGCTTTGAAGAATGCATTTGAATTTCATTTTATTCAAAAAGCTTTGTTGAATGTTTGACTTTCATTTTTCAATTACTTGACTTTCATTTGAATCATTAAGCTTTTTGAATGTGTTTGACTTTCATTCGATTCAATTAGCTTTAAGATGCATTTGACTTTCATTTGATTCAAAAAGGTTTGTTTGAATTTTGACTTTTCTATTCATATAGCTTTGAAGAATGATTTTGACTTTCATTTGATTCATCAAGCTTTGTTTGAATGTGTTTGACTTTCATTCGATTCAATTAGCTTTTAAGAATGCATTTGACTTTCATTTGATTCAAAAAAATTTGTTTGAATGTGTTTAACTTTCATTTGATTCAATTAGCTTTGAAGAATGCATTTGAATTTCATTTTATTCAAAAAGCTTTGTATGAATGCGTTTGACTTTCATTAGTTTCAATTAGCTTTGAAGAATGCAATTGACTTTCATTTGATTCATTAAGCTTTTTTGAATGTGTTTGACTTTCATTCGATTCAATTAGCTTTTTGCATTTGACTTTCATTTGATTCAAAAAGGTTTTTGAATGTATTTGACTTTCATTTTCAATTAGCTTTGAAGAATGCATTTGACTTTCATTTGGTTCAAAAAGCTTTTGTGAATGGTTTGACTTTCATTTGATTTTAGCTTTGTTGAATGCATTTGATTTCATTTGATTCAAAAGTTTGAATGTGTTTGACTTTCATTCGATTCAATTAGCTTTTAAGATGCATTTGACTTTCATTTGATTCTTTCTCATTTGCTTTGAATGCATTGATTTCATTTGATTCAAAAAGGTTTGTTTGAATGTTTTTGACTTTCATTTGATCAATTAGCTTTGAAGAATGCATTTGACTTTCATTTGATTCAAAGCTTTGTTTGAATGTGTTTGACTTTCATTTATTCAATTAGCTTTGAAGAATGCATTTGACTTTCATTTGATTCAAAAAGCTTTGTTTGAATTTGTTTGACTTTCATTTGGATCAATTAGCTTTGAAGAATGCATTTGACTTTTTTGATTCATTAAGCTTTGTTTGAATGTTTTGACTTTCATTCGATTAATTAGCTTTTAAGATGCATTTGACTTTCATTTGATTCAAAAAGTTTGTTGAATGTATTTGACTTTCATTAGTTTCAATTAGCTTTGAATGCATTTGACTTTCATTTGTTCAAAATGAATGTTTTGACTTTCATTTCAATTAGCTTTTTAAGAATGCATTGACTTTCATTTGATTCAAAGTTTTTGAATGTGTTTGACTTTCATTTGATTCAATTAGCTTTGAAGTATGCATTTGAGCTTTGTTTGAAATTTGACTTTCATTCTTAGCAATGCTTTTTTTCTTTGTTTGAATGTGTTTGACTTTCATTTGATCAATTAGCTTTGAAGAATTTATTTGATTTCATTTGATTCTAAGCTTTGTTTGAATGTGTTTGACTTTCATTCTATTCAATTAGCTTTGAAGAATGCATTTGACTTTCATTTGATTCAAAAAGCTTTGTTTGAATGTGTTTGACTTTCATTTGATCAATTAGCTTTGAAGAATGCATTTGACTTTATTTGATTCATTAAGCTTTGTTTGAATTTGACTTTCATTCAATTAGGCTTTGTTTGAATGTGTTTGAATTTCATTTGATTCAATTAGCTTTGAAAAATGCATTTATTTCATTTGATTCAAAAAGCTTTGTTTGAATGTGTTTGACTTTCATTCGATTCAATTAGCTTTTAAGAATGCATTTGACTTTTGATTCGAAAAGTTTCGTTTGAATGTGTTTGACTTTCATTTGATTCAATTACCTTTGAAGAATGCATTTGACTTTCATTTGATTCAAAAAGTTTTTTGAATGTGTTTGACTTTCTCAATTAGCTTTGAAGAATGCATTTGACTTTCAATTCAAAAGCTTTGTTTGTTTGACTTTCATTTCAATTAGCTTTGAAGAATGCATTTACTTTTATTTGATTCATTAAGCTTTGTTTGAATGTGTTTGACTTTCATTTTTAATTAGCTTTTAAGAATGGACTTTCATTTTATTCAAAAGGTTTGTTTGAATGTGTTTTAACTTTCATTTTTCAATTAGCTTTGAAGAATGCATTTGACTTTCATTTGTTCAAAAAACTTTGTTTGAATTTGTATGACTTTCATTTTATTCAATTAGCTTTAAAGAATGCATTTTAATTTCATTTGATTCAAAAAGCTTTGTTTGAATGTGTTTGACTTTCATTATATTCAATTAGCTTTGAAATGCATTTGACTTTCATTTGATTTAAGCATTGAATGTATTTGTTTCATTTGATCAATTTTGAAGTATGCATTTGACTTTCATTTGATTCAAAAAGCTTTGTTTGAATGTGTTTGACTTTCATTTGTTTCAATTAGCTTTGAAGAATGATTTTGACTTTCATTTGATTCATTAAGCTTTGTTTGAATGTGTTTGACTTTCATTCGATTCAATTAGCTTTTAAGAATGCATTTGACTTTCATTTGATTCAAAAAGGTTTGTTTGAATGTGTTTGACTTTCATTTGATTCAATTAGCTTTGAAGAATGCATTTGAATTTCATTTTATTCAAAAAGCTTTGTTGAATGTTTGACTTTCATTAGTTTCAATTAGCTTTTTTGACTTTAAGCTTTGACTTTCATTTTCAATTATTTGCATTTGACTTTCATTTGATTCATTTGACTTTCATTAGTTTCAATTAGCTTTAAAGAATGCATTTTAATTTCATTTGATTCAAAAAGCTTTGTTTGAATGTTTGACTTTCATTATATTCAATTAGCTTTGAAAATGCATTTGACTTTCATTTGATTTAAAAAGCTTGTTTGAATGTATTTGACTTTCATTTGGATCAATTTCTTTGAAGAATGCATTTGACTTTCATTTGATTCAAAAAGCTTTGTTTGAATGTGTTTGACTTTCATTTGTTTCAATTAGCTTTGAAGAATGATTTTGACTTTCATTTGATTATTAAGCTTTTTTTGAATGTGTTTGACTTTCATTCGATTCAATTAGCTTTTAAGAATGCATTTGACTTTCATTTGATTCAAAAGGTTTGTTTGAATGTGTTTGACTTTCATTTGATTCAATTAGCTTTGAAGAATGCATTTGAATTTCATTTTATTCAAAAAGCTTTGTATGAATGCGTTTGACTTTCATTAGTTCAATTAGCTTTGAAGAATGCAATTGACTTTCAATTGATTCATTAAGCTTTTTTTGAATGTGTTTGACTTTCATTCGATTCAATTAGCTTTTAAGACTGCATTTGACTTTCATTTGATTCAAAAAGGTTTGTATGAATGTATTGACTTTCATTAGTTTCAATTAGCTTTCATTTGTTTCAAAAGCTTTGTGAATGTGTTTGTTAGCTTTGTTTCATTTGATTCAAAAGCTTTGAATGTGTTTGACTTTCATTTTCAATTAGCTTTTTGCATTTGACTTTCATTTGATTCTGAATGTTTGACTTTCATTTCAATTAGCTTTGAAGAATGCATTTGACTTTATTTGTTCAAAAAGCTTTGTTGAATGTGTTTGACTTTCATTTGATTCAATTAGCTTTGAAAAATGCATTTAAATTTCAATTTGATTCAAAAAGCTTTGTTTGAATGTGTTTGACTTTCATTTTCAATTATTTTTGCAATTGACTTTTTTGAAAAAGTTTGTTTGAATGTGTTTGACTTTCATTTGATTCAATTACCTTTGAAGCATTTGACTTTCATTTGATTCAAAAAGCACTTTCATTTGATTCAATTTTTTTTTTGATTAAATTGTGTTTGACTTTCATTTGATTAAATTAGTTTGAAGAATGCATTTACTTTCATTTGACTCAAAAAGCTTTTTTGAATGTGTTTGATTTCATTCGATCAATTAGCTTTTAAGAATGCATTTGACTTTCATTTATTTCAAAAAATTTGTTTGAATGTGTTTGACTTTCATTAGTTTCAATTAGCTTTGAAAAATGCATTTGACTTCATTTGGTTCAAAAAACTTTGTTTGAATGTGTTTGACTTTCATTATTCAATTAGCTTTAAAGAATGCATTTTAATTTCATTTGATTCAAAAGCTTTGTTTGAATGTGTTTGACTTTCATTTATTCAATTAGCTTTGAAGAATGCATTTGACTTTCATTTGATTAAAAAGCTTTTTTGAATGTTTGACTTTCATTTGGATCAATTAGCTTTGAAGAATGCATTGACTTTCATTTGATTCAAAAGCTTGTTTGAATGTGTTTGACTTTAATTATTCATAGCTTTGAAGAATGTTTTGACTTTCATTTGATTCACTTTCATTGATTAGCTTTAAGAATGCATTTGATTTCATTTTTCGTTTGAATTTTCAATTAGCTTTTAAGAATGCATTTGACTTTCATTTGATTCAAAAAGGTTTGTTGAATGTTTGACTTTCATTATTCAATTAGCTTTGAAGAATGCATTTTTTCATTTTATTCAAAAAGCTTTGTTGAATGTTTGACTTTCATTAGTTTCAATTAGCTTGAAGAATGCAATTGACTTTCATTTGATTCATTAAGCTTTGTTTGAATGTGTTTGACTTTCATTCGATTCAATTAGCTTTTAAGATGCATTTGACTTTCATTTGATTCAAAAAGTTTGTTGAATGTATTTGACTTTCATAGTTTCAATTAGCTTTGAAGAATGCATTTGACTTTCATTTGGTTCAAAAAGCTTTGTTGAATGTGTTTGACTTTCATTTGATTCAATTAGCTTTGAAAAATGCATTTTTTCAATTGATTCAAAAAGCTTTGTTTGAATATGTTTGACTTTCAATTCTTTCTTTGACTTTCATTTGAATGCATTTGACTTTCATTTGATTCAAAAACTTTGTTTGAATGTTTGACTTTCATTTTCAATTAGCTTTGAAGAATTCATTTGAATTTCATTGATTCAAAAGCTTTGTTTGAATGTGTTTGACTTTCATTCTCAATTAGCTTTGAAGAATGCATTTGACTTTCATTTGATTCAAAAAGCTTTGTTTGAATTTGTTTGACTTTCATTTGGATCAATTAGCTTTGAAGAATGCATTTGACTTTTATTTGATTAAAAGCTTTGTTTTGTGTTTGACTTTCATTTATTAAATTAGCTTTTAAGAATGCATTTGACTTTCATTTGAAAAAGTTTGTTGAATGTTTGACTTTCTTATTTCATTTTACTTTCATTTGACTCAAAAAGCTTTGTTTGAATGTGTTTGATTTTCATTCGATCTAATTAGCTTTTAAGAATGCATTTGACTTTCATTTATTCTTTGAATTTGATTCATTATTCAATTAGCTTTGAAGAATGCATTTTTTTTATTTGATTAAAAAGGTTTGTTTGAATGTGTTTGACTTTCATTCGATTCAATTAGCTTTTAAGATGCATTTGACTTTCATTTGATTCAAAAAATGAATGTATTTGACTTTCATTTTCAATTAGCTTTGAAGAATGCATTTGACTTTCATTTGTTCAAAAAATGACTTTCATTTGAGCTTTGAAAAATGCATTTTTTCATTGATTCAAAATTTGAATGTGTTTGACTTTCTCAATTAGCTTTGAAGTGATTTTTGAAGCTTTGTTTGAATTTGACTTTCATTGATTCAATTATTTGAAATGCATTTGATTTCATTTGATTAAAAAGGTTTGTTTGAATGTGTTTGACTTTCATTTGATTCAATTAGCTTTGAAGAATGCATTTGAATTTCATTTATTCAAAAAGCTTTTTTGAATGCTTTCTTTCAATTTTGAAGAATGCATTTACTTTCATTTTTCAAAAACTTTGTTTGAATGTGTTTGACTTTCATTCGATTCAATTAGCTTTAAGAATGCATTTGACTTTCATTTGATTCAAAAGGTTTGTTTGAATGTGTTTGACTTTCATTTTTTCAATTAGCTTTGAAGAATGCATTTGACTTTCATTTGGTTCAAAAAACTTTGTTTGAATTTGTTGACTTTCATTTTATTCAATTAGCTTTAAAGAATGCATTTTAATTTTTGTTTGAATGTGTTTGACTTTCATTTATTCAATTAGCTTTGAATAATGCATTTGACTTTCATTTGATTAAAAGCATTGTTTGAATGTATTTGACTTTCATTTGATTAATTAAAGTATGCATTTGACTTTCATTTGATTCAAAAAGCTTTGTTTGAATGTGTTTGACTTTCATTTGTTTCAATTAGCTTTAAGAATGCATTTGACTTTCATTTGATTAAAGTTTTGTTGAATGTGATTGACTTTCATTTGATTAAATTAGGTTTGAAGAATGCATTTTACTTTCATTTGACTCAAAAAGCTTTGTTTGTTTGTTTCATTCGATCTAATTAGCTTTTAAGAATGCATTTGACAAAAAGTTTGTTGAATTGTTTGACTTTCATTATTTCAATTAGCTTTGAAGAATGCATTTGACTTTCATTTGTTTAAAAAACTTTGTTTGAATGTGTTTGACTTTCATTTTATCAATTAGCTTTAAATGCATTTTAATTTCATTTGATTCAAAAAGCTTTGTTTGAATGTGTTTGACTTTCATTATTTCAATTAGCTTTGAAGAATGCATTTGACTTTCATTTGATTTAAAAAGCTTGACTTTCATTTGATCAATTAGCTTTGAAGAATGCATTGACTTTCATTTGATTCAAAAAGCTTTGTTTGAATGTGTTTGACTTTAATTCTATTCAATAGCTTTGAAGAATGATTTTGACTTTCATTTGATTCAAAAGCTTTGTTTGAATGTGTTTGACTTTCATTCGATTCAATTAGCTTTAAGAATGCATTTGACTTTCATTTTATTCTTGACTTTCATTTGATTCAATTTTTGACTTTCATTTGATTCATTAAGCTTTTTTGAATGTGTTTGACTTTCATTCGATTCAATTAGCTTTTAAGACTGCATTTGACTTTCATTTGATTCTTGACTTTCAATTAGCTTTGAAGAATGCATTTGACTTTCATTTGGTTCAAAAAGCTTTGTTTGAATGTGTTTGACTTTCATTGAGCTTGTTGAATGCATTTGTTTCATTTGATTCAAAAAGCTTTTTTGAATGTGTTTGACTTTCATTCGATTCAATTAGCTTTTAAGTGACTTTCATTTGATTCAAAAGTTTGTTTAAATGTTTGACTTTCATTTGATTCAATTACCTTTGAATTATGCATTGACTTTCATTTGATTCAAAAGCTTTTTTGAATGTTTTGACTTTCATTTGATCAATTAGCTTTGAAGAATGCATTTGACTTTCATTTGATTCATTAAGCTTTGTTTGAATGTGTTTGACTTTCATTTATTCAATTAGCTTTGAAGAATGCATTTGACTTTCATTTGATTCAAAAAGCTTTGTTTGAATTTGTTTGACTTTCATTTGATCAATTAGCTTTGAAGAATGCATTTACTTTATTTGTTCATTAAGCTTTGTTTGAATGTGTTTGACTTTCATTCGATTTAATTAGCTTTTAAGAATGCATTTGACTTTCATTTGATTCTTGAATGTGTTTTACTTTCATTTTCAATTAGCTTTGAAGAATGCATTTGACTTTCATTTGGTTCAAAAAACTTTGTTTGAATTTGTTGACTTTCATTTTATTCAATTAGCTTTAAAGAATGCATTTTAATTTCATTTGATTCAAAAAGCTTTGTTTGAATGTGTTTGACTTTCATTATTCAATTAGCTTTGAAGAATGCATTTGACTTTCATTTGATTTAAAATTGAATGTTTGACTTTCATTTGATCAATTAGCTTTGAAGAATGCATTGACTTTCATTTGATTCAAAAAGCTTTGTTTGAATGTGTTTGACTTTAATTCTATTCAATAGCTTTGAAGAATGATTTTTTTCATTTGATTCATTAAGCTTTGTTTGAATGTGTTTGACTTTCATTCGATTCAATTAGCTTTTAAGAATGCATTTGACTTTCATTTGATTCAAAAAGGTTTGTTTGAATGTGTTTGACTTTCATTTGATTCAATTAGCTTTGAAGAATGCATTTGAATTTCATTTATTCAAAAAGCTTTGTATGAATGCGTTTGACTTTCATTAGTTTCAATTAGCTTTGAAGAATGAATTGACTTTCATTTTTCATTAAGCTTTGTTTGAATGTGTTTGACTTTCATTCGATTCAATTAGCTTTTAAGACTGCATTTGACTTTCATTTGATTCAAAAGGTTTGTATGAATGTATTTGACTTTCATTATTCAATTAGCTTTGAAGAATGCATTTGACTTTCATTTGGTTCAAAAATTGAATGTGTTTCATTTGATTCATTAGCTTTTAAAATGCATTTGACTTTCATTTGATTCTGAATGTGGGCTTTGTTTGATTCATTTTGTTTGAATGTGTTTGACTTTCATTTTCAATTAGCTTTAATGCATTTTTTCATTTGATTCAAAAAGCTTTGTTTGAATGTGTTTGACTTTCATTTATTCAATTAGCTTTTAAGAATGCATTTGACTTTCATTTGATTAAAATGTGTTTGACTTTCATTTATTCCTTGAATTTGACTTTCATTTGATTTAAAAAGCATTGTTTGAATGTATTTGACTTTCATTTGGTTTTGCATTTGACTTTCATTTGATTCAAAAAGCTTTGTTTGAATGTGTTTGACTTTCATTTGATTAGCTTTGAAGAATGCATTTGACTTCATTTGATTAAAAAGTTTTGTTTGAATGTTTGACTTTCATTTGATTAAATTTGAAGAATGCATTTTACTTTCATTTGACTCAAAAAGCTTTGTTTGAATGGTTTGATTTTCATTCGATTCTAATTAGCTTTTAAGAATGCATTTGACTTTCATTTTATTTCAAAAAGGTTTGTTTGAATGTGTTTGACTTTCATTAGTTTCAATTAGCTTTGAAGAATGCATTTGACTTTCATTTGGTTTAAAAAACTTTGTTTGAATGTGTTTGACTTTCATTTTATTCAATTAGCTTTAAATAATGCATTTTAATTTCATTTGATTCAAAAAGCTTTGTTGAATGTGTTTGACTTTCATTATATTCAATTAGCTTTGAAGAATGCATTTGACTTTCATTTGATTTAAAAAGCTTTGTTGAATGTATTTGACTTTCATTTGGATCAATTAGCTTTGAAGAATGCATTGACTTTCATTTGATTCAAAAAGCTTTGTTTGAATGTGTTTGACTTTATTCTATTCAATAGCTTTGAAGAATGATTTGACTTTCATTTGATTCATAAGCTTTGTTTGAATGTGTTTGACTTTCATTATTCAATTAGCTTTTAAGAATGCATTTGACTTTCATTTGATTCAAAAAATTGTTTGAATGTGACTTTCATTTGATTCAATTAGCTTTGAAGAATGCATTTGAATTTCATTTATTCAAAAAGCTTTGTTTAATGCGTTTGACTTTCATTAGTTTCAATTAGCTTTGAAGAATGCAATTGACTTTCATTTGATTCATTAAGCTTTGTTTGAATGTGTTTGACTTTCATTCGATTCAATTAGCTTTTAAGATGCATTTGACTTTCATTTGATTCAAAAAGTTTGTGAATGTATTTGACTTTCATTATTCAATTAGCTTTGAAGAATGCATTGACTTTCATTTTTCAAAAGCTTTGTTGAATGTGTTTGACTTTCATTTGATTCAATTAGCTTTTAAAATGCATTTGACTTTCATTTGATTCTTGAATGTGTTTGACTTTCATTAGCTTTTGCATTTGACTTTCTTCAAAAAACTTTGTTTGAATGTGTTGACTTTCATTTTTCAATTAGCTTTGAAAAATGCATTTAAATTTCAATTGATTCAAAAAGCTTTGTTTGAATGTGTTTGACTTTCATTCGATTCAATTAGCTTTTAAGAATGCAATTGACTTTCATTTGATTCGAAAATTTGAATGTGTTTGACTTTCATTTGATTCAATTATTTGAAGTATGCATTGACTTTTTCATTTGATTAAAAAGCTTTGTTTGAATGTGTTTGACTTTCATTTGGATCAATTAGCTTTGAAGAATGCATTTGAATTTCATTTGATTCAAAAAGCTTTTTTTGAATGTGTTTGACTTTCATTCGATTCAATTAGCTTTTAAGAATGCATTTGACTTTCATTTGATTCAAAAAGTTTGTTTGAATGTGTTTGACTTTCATTTGATTCAATTTGCTTTGAAGAATGCATTTGATTTCATTTTATTCAAAAAGATTTGTGAATGTTTGACTTTCATTAGTTTCAATTAGCTTTGAAGAATGCATTTTAACTTTCATTTGTTCAAAAAGCTTTGTTTGAATGTGTTTGACTTTCATTCGATTCAATTAGCTTTTAAGAATGCATTTGACTTTCATTTGATTCAAAAGGTTTGTTTGAATGTGTTTGACTTTCATTATTTTCAATTAGCTTTGAAGAATGCATTTGACTTTCATTTGTTCAAAAAACTTTGTTTGAATTTGTTGACTTTTTTATTCAATTAGCTTTGCATTTTAATTTCATTTGATTCAAAAGCTTTGTTTGAATGTGTTTGACTTTCATTATATTCAATTAGCTTTGAATAATGCATTGACTTTCATTTGATTCAAAAAGCTTTGTTTGAAATGTTTGACTTTCATTGATCCTTTGAATTTGACTTTCATTTGATTCATTAAGCTTTGTTTGAAGTGTTTGACTTTCATTCTATTCAATTAGTTTTGCATTGACTTTCATTTGATTCAAAAAGCTTTGTTTGAATTTGTTTGACTTTCATTTGATCAATTAGCTTTAATTTGACTTTTATTGAAGCTTTGTTGAATGTGTTTGATTCATTCATTTAATTAGCTTTTAAGAATGCATTTGACTTTCATTTGATTCAAAAGTTTGTTTGAATGTGTTTGACTTTCATTATTTTCAATTAGCTTTGAAGAATGCATTTGACTTTCATTTGTTCAAAAAACTTTGTTTGAATTTGTATGACTTTCATTTTATTCAATTAGCTTTAAAGAATGCATTTTAATTTCATTTGATTCAAAAAGCTTTGTTTGAATGTGTTTGACTTTCATTATATTCAATTAGCTTTGAAGAATGCATTTGACTTTCATTTGATTTAAAAAGCTTTGTTTGAATGTATTTGACTTTCATTTGGATCAATTAGCTTTGAAGAATGCATTGACTTTCATTTGATTCAAAAAGCTTTGTTTGAATGTGTTTGACTTTATTCTATTCATATAGCTTTGAAGAATGATTTTTACTTTCATTTGATTCATTAAGCTTTGTTTTGAATGTGTTTGACTTTCATTCGATTCAATTAGCTTTTAAGAATGCATTTGACTTTCATTTGATTCAAAAAGGTTTGTTTGAATGTGTTTGACTTTCATTTGATTCAATTAGCTTTGAAGAATGCATTTGAATTTCATTTTATTCAAAAAGCTTTGTATGAATGCGTTTGACTTTCATTAGTTTCAATTAGCTTTGAAGAATGTTGACTTTCATTTGATTCATTAAGCTTTGTTTGAATGTGTTTGACTTTCATTCGATTCAATTAGCTTTTAAGATGCATTTGACTTTCATTTGATTCAAAAAGTTTTTGAATGTATTTGACTTTCATTAGTTTCAATTAGCTTTGAAGAATGCATTTGACTTTCATTTGGTTCAAAAAGCTTTGTGTGAATGTGTTTGACTTTCATTTGATTCAATTAGCTTTTTGCATTTGATTTCATTGATTCTTGAATGTTTGACTTTCATTTTTCAATTAGCTTTGAAAAATGCATTTGACTTTCAATTGGTTCAAAAAAGTTTGTTTGAATGTGTTTGACTTTCATTTTATCAATTAGCTTTAAAATGCATTTTAATTTCATTTGATTCAAAAAGCTTTGAATGTGTTTGACTTTCTCAATTAGCTTTTAAGAATGCATTTGACTTTCATTTGATTCTTTCAATGTGTATTCAATTAGCTTTGAATAATGCATTTGACTTTCATTTGATTTAAAAAGCATTGTTTGAATGTATTTGACTTTCATTTGGATTAATTACCTTGAAGTATGCATTTGACTTTCATTTGATTCAAAAAGCTTTGTTTGAATGTGTTTGACTTTCATTTGTTTCAATTAGCTTTGAAGAATGCATTTGACTTTCATTTGATTAAAAGTTTTGTTTGAATGATTGACTTTCATTTGATTAAATTAGTTTGAAGAATGCATTTACTTTCATTTGACTCAAAAAGCTTTGTTTGAATGTTTGATTTTCATTCGATCTAATTAGCTTTAAGAATGCATTTGACTTTCATTTATTTCAAAAATTTGTTTGAATGTGTTTGACTTTCATTAGTTTCAATTAGCTTTGAAGAATGCATTTGACTTTCATTTGGTTTAAAAAACTTTTTTGAATGTGTTTGACTTTCATTTTCAATTAGCTTTAAAGAATGCATTTTAATTTCATTTGATTCAAAAAGCTTTGTTTGAATGTGTTTGACTTTCATTATATTCAATTAGCTTTGAAGAATGCATTTGACTTTCATTTGATTTAAAAAGCTTTGTTGAATGTATTTGACTTTCATTTGGATCAATTAGCTTTGAAGAATGCATTGACTTTCATTTGATTCAAAAAGCTTTGTTTGAATGTGTTTGACTTTAATTCTTTCATATTAGCTTTGAAGAATGATTTGACTTTCATTTGATTCATTAAGCTTTGTTTTGAATGTGTTTGACTTTCATTCGATTCAATTAGCTTTTAAGAATGCATTTGACTTTCATTTGATTCAAAAGTTTGTTTGAATGTGTTTGACTTTCATTTGATTCAATTAGCTTTGAAGAATGCATTTGAATTTCATTTTATTCAAAAAGCTTTTATGAATGCGTTTGACTTTCATTAGTTTCAATAGCTTTGAAGAATGCAATTGATTCATTAAGCTTTTTGAATGTGTTTGACTTTCATTCGATTCAATTAGCTTTTAAGACTGCATTTGACTTTCATTTGGTTCAAAAGTTTGTGAATGTTTGACTTTCATTAGTTTCAATTAGCTTTGAAAATGCATTTGACTTTCATTTGTTCAAAAAGCTTTGTTGAATTTGACTTTCATTTGATTCAATTAGCTTTTGTTTGAAGCTTTGTTTATGTTTGACTTTCATTGGATCAATTAGCTTTGAAGAATGCATTTGAATTTCATTTGATTCAAAAAGCTTTGTTTGAATGTGTTTGACTTTCATTTGATTCAATTATTTGAAGAATGCATTTGACTTTCATTTGATTAAAAAGTTTGTTTGAATGTGTTTGACTTTCATTTGATTCAATTAGCTTTGAAGAACGCATTTGAATTTCATTTTATTCAAAAAGTTTTATGAATGCTTTGACTTTCATTAGTTTCAATTAGCTTTGAAGAATGCATTTAACTTTCATTTTTCAAAAAGCTTTGTTTGAATGTGTTTGACTTTCATTCGATTCAATTAGCTTTAAGAATGCATTTGACTTTCATTTGATTCAAAAGGTTTGTTTGAATGTGTTTGACTTTCATTATTTCAATTA